>NC_140583.1:949372147-949374647 GCF_964204655.1 Triturus cristatus | reverse complement strand
TAGCATCCAGCCACTCCTCTTTAGTAAAACTGCCATCGCTCAAAGCTACAACATCCTGAATAACAGCAACAGCCCCATCCTTGTATATATCAGAAAACTCCTTCAATGTATCATCTCCCTTAATAGGAAGCCTTGATAAACAGTCTGCCTGTACATTTCGCCACCCTTGAACATAAAAAATATCGTACTGATACTCCTGAAGCTTTGAAGCTAATCTTGCTAATCTTGGTGAACCCTTCCCAGCTCCCCCTGGAGACAAAACCTTTAACAAAGGCTTGTGGTCAGTTTTCAACTGGAATTTTGTTCCCCACAGATATGTCCTGAAGTATTGAACACCCCAAGCAGCAGCCAATGCCTCTTTCTCTATCACAGAATAATTCTGTTCAGATGACGAAAGAGTACGAGAGGCAAAAGCAATGGTCTTCTCACCCTCCTGCCATTTCTGCAACAAAATTGCACCAATTCCAGTGGCGCTAGCATCCACCATCAATATGGATGTGCGACTGATGTCAAAGGGAGTTAACACATTCGCCTGACACAACTCTTTCTTTATCGAATCAAAACATTCCTCGTGGCAAGCACTCCAGCAAAATTTCACCCCCTTTTTAAGTAACGATCTCAGAGTCATAGTTTTACTTGAAAAATTCTCCACAAACTTCGAATAGAACTCTATGAGTCCCATAAAAGACCTAAGTTGCTCCTTGTCCGTGGGGCGGGGAGCCATTTTTATGGCTTCAAGCAAATCTTTTTTCGGCCTAACACCCTGCGCAGATATCTCATAACCCAAATACTCTATGTTTTGTACAAGGAAACGACACTTCTCCTTACGCAATGTCAACCCAGCATCTTGAATTCTACCTAACACACTTTTAAGTACCTCATTGTGTTCCGTAATCGTATCTCCAAACACAAGTATGTCATCCTGGAAGAACACCGCTTTTTTAATCCCTTTAAAAATCTCAGTGACCATGCGTTGAAACACACTAGCTGCAGAGCTTAAACCAAATGGGAGTCTCGTGAACTGGAAAGTACCCTCGGTAGTGATGAATGCTGTAAGACCCTTTGACTCATCATGAAGACGGATTTGGTGATATGCACTCTTCAAATCTAATTTCGAGAAAAACTTAGCCCCTTGCAATGTTGAGACCAGCTCGCCAATGTTTGGCAGGGGAAAGGTATCAGCCACCACATACTTATTCAGCGATCTCAAATCCACACAGAATCTGATTTTGCCATCAGCCTTCTGCGTGATGACGACCGGAGATACCCAAGAAGATGCTTCAACTGGTTCGATGACACCACCCTGTAACATCTCCTCAATCACTTTTTTAACCTCATCCTTCACTGAAAGTGGGACTCGCCTCACCTTATGTTGTACGGGAATCGTGCCATGTTTTATGACTATCTTATGAACATACCCCTTCAACTCTCCCAACTCATCTCTAAACACATTCCCTGCTCCGTTAAGGACGTCACTGAGGGTGTACTCATCTACTACCATAACTTGATTGGGTGCTCTCGGGTTCACAATAATATGTAGATCATATTGATGAATCCAACCCAGGATTGGTGGACCATCAACAGCAACATATACCTTCCCTTTAATTGACCTTCCTTCAAAATGAATATCTGCATCGAAGTACCCCAACAAATCTATCCTTTCTCCTTGGTAACCAGTTGGAGAAATATCACTCTCCTTTAAGGACGTATCACTCCACTCGCCTCTGAATAAAGGCTCGGGGATTATTGTGTGTCTTGAACCCGTATCAACCATCAGGGTAACCTTACGGTTATTGATCACAAACTCAGTTTTTGGTCGCACTTCTCTTTTCTCATTACAGCTATATATACAATCATCCTCCAGACTCAATATCTTATCTTTTTCACGCTTTAACTCCATGGGTTCATCTTCGACAATGGCTACACTAGCATTCCCCTTAGTCCTACACATCCTTGAGAAATGTCCCAACCTCCCACACTTGAGACACTCTTTGTTATTCGCAAAACAGAATTTTGCATCAGAACTATGATTACTACTACCACATCTGGAACAACCTCTGTTGCTGGGGTTTCTCCCAAAATTGCTCTTCTTTAAGGGATTCTTCCCTTTATACCTCATCGCACCCACAGCCTCTTCATAGCCTGATTCACACTCCGCCTTTGTTTTCTCATTCACCACTGAAATCGCACTCTGTTGTGGACTGCATTTTTCTAACTCTTTCATACACTTCTCGGATTCCTCCACCACTTTGGCTAAATCTATAGCCACTTTCAATGACGGATTCTTAGCCGCCCACAGCCTCTCCTGTATCTTCCTATTGTTGCACTGCACTATGAGTTGATCCCGTATCAACTCATCACTCATTGCCCCAAAGTTACACTTGATAGATAACTCCCTAAGGCGTGCAACAAAGTCATCTATCGATTCATCCGTGCGCTGTTTGTGAGTATAAAATTTATATCTATTCATTACGAGGTTCTCTTCTTTACCAAACCTCAC